>NC_045677.1:0-24700 GCF_003331165.1 Xiphophorus hellerii
CAGGTCAGTCTATGAATTCTCCAGGCCTTTAACCACTGATTCTGACTGAGTCAGTGTTTGACCATCAGTACCTGCAGACAGATTCATAATCAACCACTGCAAACAAAGCATATTGTTTTAATGTTAAAATATCAAAGTAGCTATTTGAGGAAATCCTTTGTTTTTACCTGTCCAGTTATCTGACAGAATGAGGAAAGCAATCATAAGTTCAAGTCTGATCATTTTGTGGCTGTTCATTTCAGCTCAGTCTGAGTGTTTATCGCTTGTTTACTGCAGTTTTTAATCTCTCTGACATGACATGCAAATATGGACGCAATCGCTTTGTATAAACTCCTCCCCTTGAAAGTATAAATAACACTCATTTTAGTTTAAAGTCTGAAAACATTTTAGAAGATAATAAATGGATGCATAGCTAAAATTATAGCAATATTTCTGTTTTAATTCAGGGTGTATTTTATACAGTCATTTTAAAATATGCAAAATAAAATAAAAAAAATACATTCATAAAATATTAGTTATGTATCAGCACATGACAAAATTGCTCTCAGCTTTACCCTTAAATCTTCATCAAAGGATGTAGCAGAGAGCTGACAGGAGAACTACACTACAGAAATTAGGTGTACAGAGGTGTTTATCAGTTGATCAAACTGATAACTATTGATAGTGGATCTTAAAACAATCATTAAACTTTTTTCCCTGATTGTATGATTACTTATCTGATATAAAAATAATTTTCAATCTTGCTTTAGTCAAACAGATATTTCCACCAGATGAATGAAATTTACCTGTTTTATTGTTTTTTATTATTGTGGTTCCAAATACCACTCCATATTATGTGTAGTTATATAGCCTTTTAAAAAACAACACACCAAGTAAACAAAAACAAATAAAATAAATCATATACATAGAGCCATACATCAGTGTGAAATTAAAAGCTGCACAAAAATTGGTCTTGGACTGTCTCCTCTGGTGATTGCAAGCAGCAGGTGGTTCAGGCTCTTTGGGGTTTTTGTTCAGCTCTGCTGCTGGTTTGTGTCACTGTGACTCTGGCACAGTAATACACTGCAGAGTCTTCAGGCTGCATATTCTGTCCATCAGAGTCACTGTTTTACTGGAAGTGTCTAAATCAATACTGAACTTGTTCTTCAGTGAACCTTTGAAGTGCACATTTCCATAACTATCTTTCATCCCAATCCACTCCAGTCCTTTCCCAGCAGACTGTCTGATCCAAGCTGTGTAGCTGCCAGAGAATAAGAGACCTGACAGCTGATGGTCAGACGTTGACCTGGCTGCACAGTCACAGAGGCTGGCTGTGTCAGCTGTTCACACTTCACACCTGAAGAGGGAAATATTAAAATTTAAAATTACAATATAAACGGTAATCAGTTGGTTTAGATTGATCCTGCTGTAAGTGATTGTGTCTCAGCGAGACTCACAGGATGCAGCAGCCAGCAGCAGCAACAGAACTACAGAGAACATGTTGGTGTTGAAGGTGATCTGATGGGAGTTTCTCTTCTTCTGCAGCTGACGGTATGAGGTCTTTAAAAGTCAAGGGTTAATTTGCATAATATACCAATCTGTTAGTTTTGACTGAACCTTGCTGAAATTTTATGTGTTAATTCAAGCAACATTTGGAAAAAATATACCTGGATTTCATATAGTTATAAAATAAATATTTTGAAAATATTCTTCTTGGAAGAATATGTTATCTTAGTGACTTTTGATCTAGATTTACATCAAGTTTTTCAAAGGAAAAAAGGACACCCTGTATTTTCTTAAACTTGCCAGCATTGTTATCATAAAGCCACAAAATCAATATGAGTCTTCAATACAAAATTGTTTTGTTTCATAGGGCTGTGGGGCATTTGTTAAGATTATTTTAATTTAAAAACATGTTTTGTTTGTTTTAGGTTAAATGCATTTTTATTGGCCATTGAATTTTAATTGGAAATGACAGCCTGACGCCCACACACTTTAAGAGTCTTTGTTGAATTGCCCAAAAAGGCTTTGGAAAAATTGTTAAAGCTAACATTTTTAAAATACTTTTACATTTTAAAAACAAACATCCATTTAGAAACACACTTACAGTTTTGTGAATGTCAAAAATGATTCAAGAAATTTACTAAAATGAGTCAAAAAAATTATTTGTATTACAAATTTTATATTAATGAATTTACTGGAAAATCAGCTTTCAATAAATTACATTTCAAATTGTTTGTAATATTTGTATTAAATGTATAACAATTCCCCTACTGTTTCTGTCTCACTGTTTTTGTAGCAGTGGCTAGGTTGCCTCGCTAACATTACAGAGTCTGAATCACCACACAAAATCACAGCTATTACTGTCTTGCAAAATAACTTGAAGTCTAAATTATGTCATCAGCACTTTAAGGTTGAAAACAATGGAACAAACATTGACCAGTTCAAATGACTCATTTTCTGATTCAGTATATAAGTCATTTTCTAATGTAATTGTTAGAGAAAGTGTTAAAGACAGTCTACTGTGCTGTTAGGTATAACTGGAGTTACAAATTAGGCAGAAATAATCCTTAAAGATGTACTTCTTCTATATGCTACTGTGTAATTCGCAGTCCTTTTAAAATCATTTATTAGTCCTGTCATACAGTTTGAATAAGTTTGTATAACCTAAAACGTAGATTAACTAGAATCAAACTGACTTTTCGAACTTGAAAACAGTTTTTATTTTCTTTGAGTATCATAATTTGGCACGATGCTTCCAAATTTAGGAAAACAAGAATCCATATTTGGCAGTAAAATGTCTAATGTTGATGTTATCTGTATAAAACTGAAGACTGAAAATGGCAAGCTGTTCCTTTATGAAGTGGTTGGAATTCAGTTGTGGTCTCTAGACGCCTCCTACAATGGTTTATTAATAATGCATGTAATGCACATGTTGTGGTTCTGAAGGGGTTTTGTACAGCACTGCTGTGTGTCTGTGACATTGTGCCTCTTTGCCTGGCGCAGTAATACAGAGCAGAGTCTTCACGCTGCAGATTCTGTCCATTTAGAAGCACTGTGTTACTGGACGTCTCTAAGTTAATAAAAAAAACTTTTGTTTTGAATCTTTGACGTCTGGACTTCCATAACTGTCTCGTCTCCCAATCCACTCCAGTCCTTTCCCAGCAGGCCGTCTGATCCAGGTTGTGTAGTAGATTAGATCATAAGAGACCTGACAGCTGATGGTCAGTCTGACCTGCTGCACAGTCACAGAGGCTGGCTGTATCAGCTGTTCACACTTTATTCCTGTGGAGGAAAAAATCACTTTGAGTAGGCAATGTATTAACAATAATTTAACAGTTTAGTGTGAGGTTTAGTCTGAGAAGCTGCTGTTGGGCAGAATATACGTGTGTGTTTTTTTAACCCAATAAAGAAAACTTATCAGTGCTGCCACAATTAGGACAATACTTTCACAGACATTTTAGAGAAACTTTTCAAAATTTTCTCAACATTGAAATTGCTTGAACATTTCCTTATGACAAAACAGTTACATCATCCTGAGATGATTTTATGTCAAAAATGTCCATGGATTAAGGAGTCTCTGAACCTTTTGTTTATTTTGATACACATCTTTGAGCTGTTTGTTGAAGGGAGGAAATGGACAATTAATCTGTTGAACCACATGTTGAGGGATTCCTAAAAAACAGGAAATCTCAAACCACAAGAACCGTTGAGTCTTTTTTTTACATCTATACCTGTGTCACACAGTCAGAGAAGGAAAAGCCAAATAATTTCTTTGCTCAGTAAGAATGAAAATGATCAATTCTATTTTTACTCTTATACACACTTTTTTGCAAGTTGTTTTCGTCAACGTATGTGATATAGAACATTTGATATAGAACATAAGGAAGCAGAAAAAAATACAGAGCACAGAGAGAACAGAAAAAGAAGACTGTACTGTGGTCATCGTTTTAATGCTGGAGATCAAAATTGCAAACTAGTAAGCAGGGCAAAAATACACAGCAGTTATGAAGAATTAAATATTTTATGTACTGAGAAAGTGTTCAATTTCAATATTACATTTAACTAACCTGTTTAAGACTTTAATTTAACAGTTTATTTTCTACTTTTCATGAAATTTTGAGTTTAAGAAAAGGTGGAAGAAAGGATAGCTGATCTATATTTTTGTACAACGGCAAGAAAATCTGGCACGTATATAAGCTGTGCTCTAATGCTTGAGAATATATAAAAGATGCCTGTCTTTTGATTGTCTTTCTTTGTTTGTACTTGTTTTGTTTACTGGACTGATTATTGCACTGGTGTTGCATCAATTAAAAATTAGACATGAAACAAAATCCTTCAAGAAGCACAATAATAAAGGGACCTGCTAATTTGCATGACATTCTTTAGAGAAAATATGATTAGTCCTGTCTTGTTTTGGTTTGTATAACCTAAAAAATGATTTATGTAACCTATTCGACTCCAAAAACCTAAATGACTTCCAAATAGTGTTTTATTATGTTAAATCATATTTAGGCAAGAATATGCTTTCAGTAGTAGGTAATCAATAGCAATTTAAACAATTGGATTAATATAATAAAAGCAAATTCTAACTAAATGTGGTATAGTGTTAATGTTTTCTATGTAAAACTTAGGAAATTTAGGAAATTATCCAAATTCATTAGTGGGCATAAGGCGCCCCCTCTGGTTGTTTACTAGTAAAGCATCAGATCCTCTGCAGGACAAACTGAGAGTCTCTCCAGGCTTTTTCACTACTGAACTGGAAGGAATGGACTCCATCCTCTGACCTGTACAACCTGGTTATATGAAAATAGAGGAACCATTGATGAGAATTACAAAGGAAGTGACATTTAGTCAGTAATATGATATGAAACATAAGGAATCAGACAACTTACAGCACAGAGAGAGAACAAGAAGGAGGACAGTGAGAGTGTTCATCATCTTGAGGCTGCAGACACAAATGACAAACCAGTCAGCAGAATTGAAATACACAGCAGAGATCAGTGATTTGCATTAGTATGAAGAAGGAGGGACAGATGGCCCTTTTCCACCTCTGCTTGATTCAGCTCTACTCAGTTATGAGGGATTTTCACCAGTAATGATTAGCATGTAGTGATATTTTTGGATCTTACTTCACAGGGTTTCCAAGTGGGCCAAATTGGACTTAAAACAATTTCAGAATACTATTGGTCACAGATTGGCTAGGGGGACAAGTCACTGGTTGCGTTCCACAGTTTCCTGTACTTCTCCAGTGTTTCATTTTGCTGTCCAAAGCATTTCTACCTCTTTTCTTTTTGAGTCAGACAAAAGCCACCACCTGACCAGAATGTTCAACATAGTTTCTATTTCCAAATTATTTGTTGCATTTTTGTCATATTACAGATCACACAGACCACTTGATTTGTTACATGGCACCGGTTTGTGAACAGCTGTTTGATTATTTAATATGTTTACTTGATTCCATGGCATAATGTCTGTGCTTTGGTGTGTTACACTAAATCATCATATCAAAACTCATCAAACTGTATTTTTGCTGTAAATTCTCAGACTTGAACTGCATTGGAACAGAGGAGAATATCATATTGGATCAGGTTTTTGTTCTTTCATCTGTGTATGAGTGTCTTTTTCGTGGCTCTTAATCATTAGTATTTGTGGTCAAGCTCCAAGAAGTTGTTGTACAGCTTTTTTCTGTGTCATGGAGACTTGCAGGATCCAGCAGCCCGAACCAGAGGCAGTGATACAGAAAACATGTTGGTGTAGAAAGTCATCTGGTTGGAGATTATTTTCATCTGTAGCTGCCAGCATAAGATCAGCTCCTTAAAACTGAATGACTTAATTTTCACAAAAAAATCACTGCCTCAGTTTAAACTGACGGTTTGTGTTTTTCATCACATGCTGTCAGATCTAAGCTAACCAAGTAAGTTTTATATCAAATGCGCATTTTGAATAAATCTAATTACTGAACAAGTGGAAGATATTTTTTCCTGCAAGAGAAAATAACAGTTTTCAAATATTTTGTGATTTTAAATGCAATGATGTTTAAAAGCAATTATTTTAGGTAATATATAGTTTCATCTGCATTTGTCTGTGTGTGTTGGTGTCACTGATCCTCTTCTGCCCCCTCCAGGCTGTCATAAAAATGTATTTCATGTAGTTTTTGTACAGCCTCTGTGCTCACTTTAACCACTGTGCTTCTGCAGCACAGTAATACACAGCAGAGTCCTCTGACTTCAGGTTGGATAATGTCAGATGCGTCATGCTGTTACTGTCTTCTCTACTGATTTCAATACGTCCGCTCACACTGCTGGCATAGGTGTTTATACTATTATCGGAGTACCCACTTCCTATCCATTCCAGTCCTTTTCCTGCAGGTTGTCTGATCCAGGCCATAACATAGTCAGTAAATGTGAAGCCAGATCCTCTGCAGGACAAACTGAGAGTCTCTCCAGGCTTTTTCACTACTGAACTGGAAGGAATGGACTCCATCCTCTGACCTGTACAATCTGGTGATATGGAAATAGAGGAACCATTGATGAGAATTACAAAAGAAGTGACATTTAGTTAGTATTATGATATAAAACATATGGAAGCAAGACAACTTACAGCACAGAGAGAGAACAAAAAGGAGGACAGTGAGAGTGTTCATCATCTTGAGGCTGCAGACACAAATGACAATCCAGTCAGCAGGACTAAAATACACAGCAGAGATTAGTGATTTGCATTAGCATAAAGAAGGAGGGACTCATGGCCCTTTTCTACCACTGCTTGACTTGGCTCTACTCAATTATAAGTGATTTTAATCATTAACAGCGATCATTTAGTAGTGATTTTTTTTAGACTCCACTTTACTGGGTTTTAAAGAGACAGTGGCCCAATTTCAAGGTGTCAAATTGCAAAGTCAAATGTCTTTTAAATCATGTTTGATATATAAGTATTTTTATGACAACTGAAGGTAACATGGTTACTAATGCACTATGTGCCTACAGAATAAATAATGCTACCTCTCTAAGTATTATAAAATGAATTTGAAACCAGTATTTGCAGCAAACTACATCATAAAATGTACAATTTCTGTACATGTTTATTTCATTTCATCATGATTATGTTTCCAAGTATGATTTTGGTCCTATTAGCTTACTTTAAATGTAAACAATCATAAAAAATGGTTTTGAGCGCTTCCTCTGGTTACTGTATGCAACAGGTGTTCAGGCGATGATTTGTTCTGATCACATTTCAAATCTTCAGTGGTCTATGAGCTCCCCGTCTTGTGTGTTTTTCAAGTTTAGGCTGTGCGAAGTTTTTGTTCAGCTCTGGTGCTTGTTTGTGTCACCGTGGCTCTCTGGCACAGTAATACACAGCAGAGTCTCCGGGCTGCATATTCTGTCCATTGAGAGTAACTGTTTTACTGGAAGTGTCTGCATCTATACTGAATTTGCTACTCAGGGAGTCTTTGTAGTATGAACCCCCACCAACATGTTTCCTCCCAATCCACTTTAGTCCTTTCCCAGCAGGCTGTCTGATCCAAGCTGTTCAGTAGCTGTACAAAGAATAAGAGACCTGACAGCTGATGGTCAGACGTTGACCTGGCTGCAGAGGCTTGCTGGGTCAGCTGTTCACACTTCACACCTGTGGAGGAAAACATTGAATTCAAAATTACTGCAAAAATATTTCATAATTCAGTTACATAAAAACTAAACTGATTAAATTCAGTGTGATCAAGCTGCAAATGTTTCTTTATCAGATAGACTCACAGGATGCAGCAGCCATCGGCAGCAGCAGAGCTACAGAGAACATGTTGGTGTTGAAGATGATCTGATGGGAGTTTCTCTTCTTCTGCAGCTGACAGAATAAGCTAATGTATATGAAACATGACCATTTAATTTGCATAGTAATGTCCAAACCAATCAGTATGTCTGCTACATATTAAGGGGAACTTTATCCATTTTGTTCTACCAGAATACAGAGTGTGTCTGAACTAATAATGCTGATTTTCTTCTATGAGAACTCAAGTTACACATTATACCAGTTTCCTTTGGTTGTGGACCCTGATTATTGTGGTTCATTTTTTCACTCTGTGAATTACAGAGACTGGTTTTGTCAGCTGTTCATACTTTACACCTGCAGAGGATACTATTAAATTTACGTTTACTATCCAAACAGTTATCAATATGTTTTGAATGAAGAATAAAAAGCAGTATGTTTACATTCATAAAATTCATTGATCAGATTGATGTTTATTCTGATTAAATAGTACAAATATATTATTTATGGGCAAAAAAATTAATTAATCTAATCATGACATGCATTTACATTCACCAGGTTTAACTTAGAATACAACCACTGACAAGCATTTAATTGTAAAATTTTCCACCAAACAACAGAAGAAGAAGCTACTTCCATCTGTGCTGACCATAAAAACAAATGCAGTACTGGCATGTCAGCTTGACATAGAGTTCACAGAATGACATGATCAGAACAAGTGTTTATTCACTGGTTTCCAGTATGTAGAGAAACCATCTCTATATGGTCCTGTGGATGAAACCATTAAACAAACAATTCATTTAATCCTGAATCTCTTGCCAATAATTTTCCAAGGATGTATGTTTGCTGAGGTTCGATTCTCTGAGGACTTCTACCAGGTGATGCTTTACTTCAGGCTTCTGAAAAATGCTAAGTAATATGTATCACTCACCTTTCTCTCATTTTGTTTTCCATACTACCTGAGGAAAAGAACCAGAATCGTTAAAGTTAACAGTGAGACAAATAGATAATGCTGGAGGTAAAAATTACAAGATAGTAAGCAGTAAAAATTGACCAGTTCTGAGCAAGTATATAAGCAGTTTTCTAATGCAAATATTTGAGAAAATGTATTTGTTTTGTTTAGTGAACTGACTCCTGTGCTGGTAAGTGTTGCTGAAATTAAAAATTACACATGGGAAAAAAAATCCTTAAAGCTGCACTTCTTGAAGTATCATAAGTAGGTACCTGCTATTTTACATTACATCCTTTATAAGAACTTGATCAGTCCTATCTAACACTAAGTTGTTTAAATTTAGATTTATTTAACTTAGCTGATTTCAAAAAGTTCTAAATTAGTGTTTTATCATTTTAGACAATCTTTGGCAAGATGCTTTCAGTGTTGGGTAAATGAAAGCCTATTTGAAAAATTATCATTGGATATACAATATAAAAGCAAAACCTAACTGACTGTAATGTTAATATTGTCAGTGTATAGATGAATAGTGAAAACTGCAAGGCATTCTTTTAGAAAATTGTTAAATTCTGTAGTGATCTTAAGACGCCCCCTCTGGTTGTTTACTAGTAAAGCATCAGTTGAGGCTGAGAGGGGTTTTTGTACGGCTCTGGTGCTGGTTTGTGTCACTGTGGAGCTCTGGCACAGTAATACACAGCAGAGTCTCCAGGCTGCATATTCTGTCCATTTAGAGTCACTGTGTTGCTGCTGGTGTCTACATCAATACTGAACTTGTTCTTCAGTGAATCTTTTAAGCGTAAATCTCCATCGCTATCATTCATCCCAATCCACTCCAGTCCTTTCCCAGCAGCCTGTCTGATAAAAGCTGTCCAGTAGCTCAGATCATAAGAGACCTGACATCTGATGGTCAGACGTTGACCCGGCTGCACAGTCATTGCAGATGGTTGGGTCAGTTGTTCACATTTCACATCTAAAAAGATTAAATAGATGCATCAATTTAACACAGAGCAAGCAGTCTAAATAACTCAAACTCGGCTATTCAATGAGACTCACAGGATGCAGCAGCCAGCAGCAGCAGCAGAGCTACAGAGAACATGTTGGTGTTGAAGGTGATCTGATGGGAGTTTCTGTTCTTCTGTAGCTGACAGCATTAGATCAGGTGTATAAAACCTAAATTTGCATGACTAAGCAGCCAATCAGTGCATTAAAAATTACGTCATGTCACGTACTTGATCTTTTGTCTGGTCTGCTTGAGTTTGCATAATGACAGTCCTGCCTCTTAGTATTTTTGACCACATATTGAAAGAGGTTTTATATTTTTTGTCTTTTAACCAGTATCCAGAAATTATATTTCTGAAGTGGGAGCAGGATTAGAAAGGTGCAAATGTGATAAAGAACTTCACTTTTTTAGGTGGTTTATAGACCTAAACCCAATGTGCACAAGGCAACAGTCATATTATAAATACATTGCTTTCAACATCATGACAAAACTGTTTTATTATTATTTTTGTTGTTTCCTCTAGTAAGAACAATGTTTTAACAATTGATTTTGTTTCCATATTTGAGCTCTTATTTATTTATGATAATGACACATTGATTCGTAATGCTGGAGTGCAGTAAAATAAATCTTTCAAGCAGTTCAATTTTGAAATTGGCCTGAGAACATCCCAGTTTTTTAACTAAATGTTGTAAGAACATTTTGAATGAAAGCATCCAAATTATAGAAAATGCCTTCGCTGTTGTAGAGCTAAATGATTTAGTGGTCTGATGGTGCCACCTGTGGCGATTTTTGTGTCATGCAACTGAAAGGTTTTGTTCAGAGTTTCTGCTTTGTGTGTCACTGTGACTCCCGAGCGCAATAATAAACAGCAGAATCTCCAGCTGTCAAGCTGTTCATCTGCAGATACACCTGATTTCTGCTGTTGTCTCTGGAGATGGTGAATCTTCCTCTCACTGACTGAGAGTAGTAGGTGCTACTACCACCACCATTGATAGTAGCGACCCACTCCAGTCCTTTTCCAGCTGCCTGTCTGATCCAAGCGTTCCAGTAATGGCCACCAAACCCAGAATATGTGCAGGTCAGTCTGTGAGATTCTCCAGGCCTTTTAACCACTGATTCAGACTCAGTCAGTGTTTGACCATCCGTACCTGCAGAGAGGTTCATTATAAACCATGTTAACAAAAGATCATTGTTATATCATAATGTCATATGTATTCATCAAGGAGCTATTTAAAGCTATCCTTTGTTCTTACCTGTCCAGTTAACTGATAGGATGAAAAAAAACACCACAACCTCAGGTAAAATCATTTTGGAGGATGTCTACTTCTGCTCAGTCTACTGACTGTTTCTCCAGGGTTTACTACTTAGACTCTTTGTAAAAATATATGGAAGCAGATAGTTTGCATTAACTCCTCCCACTGGAAGTAAATTGAACTCCTGTTAGAATAAGTTTTACTTTTATGAATCAATCATTCAACTCATTGTTTTAACATTCACTGTATTTTTACTGTTTTCAAATCATTTAGAGAAGCAAAAGGCAGAAAAATTGTATCCATCACCTTACGACAACAGGACTGCAGACAGAAAATACATTGTAGAAATTCAATCATTTCTCATTTTTTGGGATTTTGAAAATGTTGGATTGTTTTCATCTGTTCTGATCAATTAAAGAAAAAGAACAATAATTGATATTAATAAAATTAATATCTGCTCTTTAAGACCTCGTATCCTAACATACATCACAATTTCTTATTGTAATATTGATTTATTTTCTGTTTAGTTAGGTTACACATGCTTCAACATGTACACTGTAAAACATTTGAGCCATATTTAGTTGTGTCTACTATCTTCTAGTCTTTAAGTCAAACTAGAAAATTTCTGAAGAAATTTAGCCGGGGCCTGCCAAGGCGCGCCCGTCGGTTTGGGCCCGGCGTTGTCACGCTACAAATTGGCATCGATGCTAAAGAACGCCGCAACGTAATCAATAGCATGCTGAGAATCACAAGAACGTTAAGTAAGGTGGACATGCACCATTCAGTATGATTTAAAATGTTGTCAAGACTTTTATTTTGGAAGTTTTGTTAAACTTCATTTCAAAGGGCCAAACTAATCCCATGCGTAATAGTCATTGGGTTAAAATAGTTATATAATGCTCAAAACACAAGTAGCTGATGTAAAAATATTAAAGGCTTTTATTTTGAAATGTTTGTTAAGCTTCATTTCAAAGCGCCAAACTAATCCCATGTTTATCAGTGCTTTGGATAAAAAAATCACATGATGCCCAAAAGAGCAAATACCCGATGTAAAATTGTCAAGGCTTTTAATTTGAAATTTTCAGTATGCTTCATTTCAAAGGGCCAAACTAATACCATGTGTAACAGTGCTTTGGATGAAAAAGTCAAAAAGAGCCAAAAAGAGCAATTACATGATGTACAAATATTCAAGGCTTTTATTTTGAAATTTTTGTTAAGCTTCATGTCAAAGGGCCAACCTAATCCCATGTGTAATAGTCATTGGGTTAAATCAGTTATATAATGCTGAAAACGCAAGTAGTTGATGTAAAAATATTAAAGGCTTTTATTTTGGAATTTTTGTTAAACTTCATTTCAAAGGGCCAAACTAATCCCATGTATAACAATCATTGGGTTAAATCAGTTATATAATGCTCAACAGAGCAAATATCTGATTTAAAAATATTCAAGGCTTTTATTTTGAAATTATTATTATGCTTCATTTTAAAGTTCCAAACTAATCCCATGTGTAACAGTTACTGAGTTAAATCAGTTATATACAGCCCATAGCAGCAAGTAGTTCTAAAGGCCAGTTCAGTCCTGATCTGTTTCAACTGAGGGTTCCACTATAGATAGAACTACAGTGATGCGTATTTGTAGTCCTAATCAGCAGCCAATAGCCTCTTGAGTTCCGTTGCTATGGTAAATAATGGTCTCAGCAGGGTGTGAACTGTTAGTGAGAGAGCCTGAGAGCCTCAGAAAATCCTGTCGCATGACTTTGCTCTGAAGCACCGTGACAGAAAACCGTACGGTCTAGATAAATTTCGAAAACATTTTACCGGAGCAGACATGCGTATCAATGTGAGGACCGATTTTGATACCAATCGTGCGATATTTGTGGGCGTGATGGCGATTTCAAAATTATTTTGGGGTCAAAAAATCTCTTCATTTCTCACTCTAGCAGAGGGGCACTCAGACAGAGAGACACTCTAATTTTAGGAAAAATGAGAAACTTTGGGTCGCTTAGAGACAAATTGTGGACAAACCGTAACTGGTATCGACGAGCCGTCTTCACTTTCGAAGACATCACAGACGTATCTACAAAATGAAATTTGAATGGCATTTCTACGTGAATTAGTGACGACACAGAAAATCCTCAAAAATAGGGTATTTCTAGGATTTTTCCCATTGACTTATAATGGGGTTTTTTTCGTAGTTTTTTGCGAATTATGTCGCCACGTTAACCCCGAATCCCACCAAAAGTAATAGCTCCAATGGCGTGAATTTTCTGCACGTTTTGATACCTCATTTGTAGGTGTGCACCCAGCGGTATGAGCCACATTAACGGTTACGGAAGAAAAATAAAGATTAAAGAGACGCTTTTCTCCGACAATAGTAATAGGTTCCTGCCATTGCTTTGCATGGCAGGCCCCAATAAATATAGTGAGTTTTAGATTTTGAACTTAAATGTGTGAATTTGTGAAAGATAAACTTACCATAGTAAGTTAACAGAGCAGCAATTAGTGATTTGTAGTATTATAAAGAAGGAAGGACTTGATGAACCAAGAGTTTGTTTTTTCAATGTGCATTTATATCAGATCATATTTTCTTGAACAGTAAATTTGTTAAATTTGATCTTAATTAGTTTTAAACTGATTCATTTTCAGCTGATACATGTATAAAGCATCAATGTTCAGGTACTGTAAAATGTGAAGAAAAATATATGCAATAATCTTCTGAGATGACATTGTTGATTTATATTGTAACTTCTTTATAATGACTGTTGTGATTTGCATTTGGGGAATATAAATTGTGTTCTCATCTTGATATCTGAGAAGTAACTTTTGACTTTTATTATTTTTTTCACAAGAATATTTTATATTTTAACATTTCTGTTTGTTTTTGTTTGCTCTGGTTTCCTAAGATCAAAACCCTGTTAACACTTTTCATTGACTGTATTTATGCTGTAACTCTGTTACCTTATAGCCAGTTGTTTGAGAAACTAATCTCACATAAAAAGAAAAATGTATTTAAATTTATTTACAGATTGCAATGTCTCAAATTGCCTAATGTATGTCATATTTTTCTGAATACATTGTCTGCTCAGTGTAAAAATAACACTTTGTATGTGTGGAAAACTCCCTGCTGGAGCCAGCGTCGTGACGTCAGAGACATTATTGGGGATGTACCACGCGCCTGCGCGTATGCATGACTCTTGACTTTCAGTGTGCTTCGCTAGTAGACACATGCAGTTCTGTTCCAGCACCTCACTAAAATGTTAAATCCTTTGTGTGTACGTGTGCGTTGATGACAATGTAAGTACATAATTCATTTCATCCGCTTGTGTTTCTTACACGCTGTTTAGTTCGGCAACCGTGTAACCTTGGTTACCGCGAGCTCCAACGTATTTTGATGAGGAAATGCTTATTTCTTAAATGCCTGGCTAAACGCTCATTTCTTGGTTTAACGTTACAAGAATAGTTCAGTTTGAGAGTTGTCTGGCAGTACTCTGAATTGTAGTGTTATTTCTACTATTCTGAAGATGTTCCGGACGGTAAACTAGCTTCCAAATGTAGCATCGAGCGCTTATGGAGCCGGTATGTTCGAGTGAATAAACATTTTCTGGATCTTGCGGCGGGAAGAACTGCTTCTACCATTCGTGGTCTTTATGCGCCACCCTGTGGTCATTAAGTGTACTGCATCTATATGCTCTGTATTAACACTCTGAGTGCCTAGTTCTCACCTATACTATCCTGTTATTACTTGTTACTTGTAGTAATTCTCTTCCTTGTTACATTAATGTTACTGAAGTGTTACTGAATTGCAATTACAATTATATATATTGTTAATGTAACTGGATGTGTATATTTGATTCTACCTGAAATCGAATATTTTGCATACGTTAGAATTTGTATATGTATACGTGGAATTTAGATGTACAATATTCTAATTACTCTTTCTGTATATGTTTATCTTGCAGAGACCACACACACACACACACCCACACACACACACAGACACATATGCTTATCAATAAATCCCATAACATCACCTAAAGTCGCAGCTGTTCTCTGACCGGAGCACATAGTCAGTGAGGGGGCAACTAGCCATCGACGTACACGTCCGTCACAGTATGTGTAGTAGAAAAAATAAAATTGCACAAAATCGCAAAGAAAGTTTGTGTTAAACAGTTTAAAGCAAACATATTTAAACTGTTTGCATCAACATGTACATTGTACATAATTTTACTATTATTTTTACTATTTACTATTATAAAAAAGTTTAATTTTATAATAGTAAAATTCAACTGCCATACTTTCTAACTTTATGAAAGTATGGCCACATTTTCAGCAATATTTGCTGACTTTTGTAAAATGTAGCAAAGCTAATATTGACTATAAATATTTTCATAGTTATGGTTGTTCCTCTGAGCAGGTTTCAAATCTTCAATGGTCAAAGAGCTCCTCCTGGTGTGTTTTCATGTTGAGGATCTGAAGAGTTTGTGTACAGCTCTGCTGTGTGTTTGTATCACTGTGTGGTGCCGTCCATTCTGGCACAGTAATACACAGCAGAGTCTTCAGGCTGCATATTCTGTCCATTCAGAGTCACTGTTTTACTGGAATCCTGTAAAGTAATGCTGAACTTGTTTGTCATCATATTATTGTAGCTTGTGGTGTATCCAGTCCGTGCAGCACCGATCCACTCCAGTGTTTTCCCAGCAGCCTGTCTGATCCAAAATGTAGGATAGCTGTCCAGGGAATAGGAGACCTGACAGCTGATGGTCAGACGCTGACCTGGCTGCACAGTCTGAGCAGCTGGTTGTGTCAGCTGATCACACTTGACACCTGCAAGTAAAAGACGTTGCATATAATTTTGAAAAGAAGATATCATTCATGTGTTTTCATTATTTCTCCCTCAGAGACACTCACAGGATGCAGCCGCCAGCAGCAGAAAAGCCACAACAAACATTATGATGTTGAAGATGATATCATGGGAGTTTTCCTTCTTCTGCTTCAGCTGCTGTTTTGAACTGTTTTATATTTGACGCCTGTAGGTTTACTTTGCAAATGGGGAGGACCAAAAATAAACCACCCAATCAGAAGTGCAGCATCAGCTTATGCTGTTAGCATCTATTATCATAAATACAGCTCAACCACTCTAAAAGTTAGATAAGATGTGCAAACACTGAAAGAAAATATCAGTTACTATTTCAAGTTTGTAATTGCCAGAAATAATGTTCTTATTGTTGTTTGAATCCATATTATCATATTGAAGTAAAAATTTGTTTATCATTTCATTAGATGCTGAGATAATTAGTCTGCAGCCTGAACTCTGTGCTCTCAGACTAAATCTTAAAAATACAGACTTACAAAAAAACCTGGAGGGGTTCCATTTTAGTGCTGACCTCAGATGTTTGTCTTGATAAATGCAGATTTATCATCTGCATTCATTCATGGTGATGTTGTTATTTACTGGATCAGATTGCCAAAATAAAAGCCTAATTAGTTAGGTGTCAGGAAAATGTAAATATTGTTCCTAAACGTCTCAAATATATTTTGACGGGTATAATGACATGTTGATTTATTCCTTACACCAGGTTTAAGGAATAATGTTTCTAATACACTAAGTACATTTTGACCATAATAAATATATACAATTATTTTTAGTGCAATGTCACATTGACAGACTTTCCTTTTAAAAACAACTTTGAGTCAGATTTATTTTTATTTGCTGACTTTGTGCAGACAAACAATGAATTTGACTTCAGTTCAGTTAAATACAAATACAAGGAAAACAAAAATTAAAAGTGTAAATATTATTTAGTGTTTTAATAAAAAGATAACAAAAAATAAAAAATATAAAAATGATCTTAGAGCTCCCCCTCTGGTGGTTTAATACAACCGGTTCAGATTGGGAGTTTTTGTAGAGCGTTGTAGCCTATTTGTGTCACTGTGGTCGTGTCTGGTACAGTAATACACTGCAGAGTCTTCAGGCTGCATATTCTGCCCATTCAGAGTCACTGTTTTACTGGAAGTGTCTAAGTCGATACTGAATTTGTTTCGCAGTGAATCTTTGTAGAATGAAGATCCACCACCATGTTTCATCCCAATCCACTCCAGTCCTTTCCCAGCAGCTTGTCTGATCCAAGCAGTATAGTAGCTGCCCAGAGAATAAGAGACCTGACAGCTGATGGTCAGACGTTGACCTGGCTGCAGAGTCACAGAGGCTGGCTGTGTCAGCTGCTCACACTTCACACCTGTGGAGAAAAATATTGAATTCAGAATTAGTGAAAAAATATTTAATAATTTAGATTAATTAAAATATTTAACATTTTAATGTGATCAAGCTGTAAATGTTTCAGTGAAACTCACAGGATGCAGCAGCCAGCAGTAACAGCAGAGCTACAGAGAACATGTTGGTGCTGAAAGTGATGGGAGTTTCTCTTCTTCTGCTGCTGATAGAATCAGATCAAGTTTATAACCCAGAACAGTTCATTTGCATAATGATAAATAGTTACCTAGTGCTTTTTCTTCTTTCTATTCTTTCACCCAGGATTGAGGGACAGTATGCTTGAATTAGCAAGGCTGACATTAAATTATTTTCACTATTGCAGGAGAAACTTAGGAGAAACAGGTTTCTATTCATATTTAGGTTGTCCAAACAGCCTATTCAGGAAACTGAACTCATGTTTTGTACTATTAATGCTGCACAAGAATTAATTTAAACATACAAAAATATTTCCTTTTTACTTCACTTATTGAGATGTTTTATTTTTACTAAAATCCCCTTTTTGAGAGAACAAGGTTTATGTCCAGTGTTGTCATCATCACAAAATATGTAGTCAAAACTTTAAATGAACTTATTCAACTACTGCTTGGTTTGTTGCTGAAATAAAGGTAGTGTAAGATGATTTATTTTTCCTTTTCAATTAATATGGTTTTATGTGAGATTGGTTATTTGCTGGGGATGTTGCATGGATGAGTGGGGGCGCTGTGCCTTCCAGAGGATATATTTCTTTCTTCTTCGGGGTTTTGTTCTCCAGTCTCTTCGAGGGGCGGAGACGTTAGGCTGTTCGGTGAGACGGTTGAATAAAAGTCTGCAAAGCTACGCTATTCCCGCTCAGTGTCTGCTCTTTCTCTACCCACGACCTCTTATTTTCTGGTGACACAGTTCGAGATATCACTACGCAGTGTTACACTGGTGGCAGCGGGTTGTGGACGCTTTCAGCGATTGAAGAGGTGAGCACATGCTACGCATGCTAACCACAGATAGCTCATGCTGCACGTGCTGAGCGGCGTATATAGCGGCTGCTGAAGACGGACTTTTTTTTTTGCCCTGTCTCTCATCCTACTGCCGGTTACGGAGACGAATACACAGCTATGGCGAGTACTTTTTGGGATCAATTACCTTTTCATTCTACAAGTAGCCGCACCAGGCCTCACTACAGCCACATTTTCATGGGGGATGGAAAAGAGGATTTTTCAAAATGGTGCAGACGTTTTGAAGTGACTGTTGCTGCTGATCCTGATACCACTGAGGACAGTTTGGTGAAGCTGCTACCTACATGTTTAGGAGGTGCTGCTTTTAGTTACTGGGATAGCCTGTCTGATGCAGTAAAAGCTGACTATTCCGCCACAAAGGAGAAGCTGAAGAGCGTTTTTGGACAAACTGCTTATTTGTCGACTTTCCAGAGCTACATTAATGCACGCAGTCGCCTTCCTGGTGAAGCCCTTCCTGTGTTTGCTGCTGAGATTTGCCGTTTGGTTGAAGAAGCTTTTCCGACTTACGGTGATAATGCTAAACAGGGCGAAAAATTTCGACGCTTTATTGCTGGTCTTGACCCATACCTTCAGCTGCGATGTCACGAGCAGGGTGTTGATACACTGGAGACTGCTCTAAAGTTTGCTATGCAGATTGAAACTGCTCACCAAGCTAGTAGAGTGTTCACTACCACACCTCCTGTGCAGTCTTTGTCTACATCATCAGTTTACCCTGCTGTGTCACCTGTGTGGTCTACTCAGGTTCCTTCACCCACTCCTCTAGGAGTCCACTCAGCTACTGCAGATGATTTAAAGACGATGGCAAAGACTATTGAAACACTGTCGGACAGAGTTCAACAGCTGCAGCTGGCAGTTGACCGCCAGCGCGAGAACACACATCGCCAGGACAGGCGAGACTATGGATTTCGTCATCGGAGCCCCACTCCAGGTGAACGCCGGGGTGACCGATATTCATCAGATGGCTCCTATGGATCTCCTCCACGACGTAGAGACTCATCAAACGACCGAAACACACCTAACCACAGTTCCAGTTCATATGTGAAGGATGGACACAACCAGCAGGGTCCACGTACCCTATCTGGATCATCTGAACGCTACACGCAGGGCTACAGCTCTTCAAACAGAGGCTACGCTAGTCGTGGCCGCTCTCCTGACCGCTATGAAAGGGGCCGACGTAATCACTCTCCCAGCCCAGGGCGAGTACATTTCCGGTCTCCTTCACATTCGAACCATGATCAGGTAAACTAGGAGTAGCTGACAATGAGGGCAAATTGCCAGCTACTGACTTCGCCCTAGCCCAGACACACAATGACACCTACCATGACACCGTTACTAGTGACGTTACAGGTTTGGCTGATGTAGAGAAGAGATATGTGTCAGTGGTTATTGAGGACACTGTAGTGCATGCTTTTCTTGACACTGGAGCGGACGTTTCAGTCATTAGTGAGGACTTTAGAATGGCTACACCTGCTCTTCACAGGAAGCCCATTGTAAAACGGTTTATTCCTCTCACTGGTGTCACAGGTGACCCCCTTGACTCTGTAGGCTCCATTTATGTGAACCTAACTATTGCAGATAAGCTCATGACACACACACTTCAAGTTGTCAGAAACTGTACAAAGCCAGTCATTTTAGGTTGGGATTTTATGGTGGCAAATGGCATTACAGTTGACACTCGAAACATGACTTGCAAGGTAGCAGGTACAGCTCTGCCACTAGTTAGTCCACATCTGTATGTTCCCTGCCTGACTGCTGTTTCAGTATCATCCACCGTTAGCATTCCTGCTATGTCTGAGAGGGTCATCACTGCTACTCTGGATGCACCCCAGAAAGGGTTGTTACCTAGCGGCTACATGGGTGTGTTTGAACCACATTATACCGACCAGTCTGCTGCGGGTATTGCATGGACTGTGGCCAGGGTAGAACGAGGTTCTATTTGTGTTAAAGTAGCTAATGTTTCACATAGTGATGTCATGTTACATAGTGGTACACAGGTGGGCCACTTTCATGCTGTCTTAGCAGAGGGCCAGGGTGAATTCACCATTATGGACAGTTCTATCTGTAACATTAATACCCAGACACCTGACGGTCCCAGAATAATCCCTCTTACAGATAGTACAGACTCGGATCTGACACCTCTGCAGAAAAAACAACTGACAGAGACTTTGACTTCTTTTGCAGATGTTTTTAGTCAACACCCACATGACTTTGGCAGGACTGACATAGTGACACACAAAATTACTACGAACGGTGACACCCCAATCTCACAAAGAGCCTACCGCACCTCTCCGGCCATGAAGGCAGAAATTCGCCGTCAAGTTGAAACACTTAAATCACATGATTTGATAGAGGACAGTTCAAGTCCCTGGGCCAGCCCAGTAGTTATGGTGAAAAAGAAGGATGGCTCTTACAGGTTTTGTGTAGATTTTCGTAAACTGAACTCTGTCACCATTACTGACGCTCACCCCTTACCGAGAGTTGATGACAGTCTAGATGCGCTTTCTGGTTCGCAGTACTTTTCTACCATGGACATGTCTAGTGGGTACTGGCAAGTACAAATGGATCCAGCAGACAGACAGAAGACTGCGTTTACGACAGGTGACGGCTTGTACCAATTTAAGGTCATGCCAATGGGGCTTAAAAACTCACCTCCGACCTTCCAAAGGCTCATGGAGCTGGTTCTGAGAGGACTGCACTGGACGACTTGTGTCATTTATTTGGATGACATCATTTGCATGGGAAAAACCTTTGAAGATCACCTAGGCAATCTCACAGACATTCTCACTCGTTTTCGACAAGCTGGTTTAAAGCTAAACCCAAAGAAATGTGACTTTTGCAAACCTACTGTGAAGTACATGGGGCACATTGTGTCTCGGGATGGACTGGCATTGGACCCTGTAAATAGTGAACGCATCAGAAACTGGCCTGTTCCACGCTCTCCAACAGAGGTACGTGCCTTTTTGGGACTGTGTTCATATTACAGACGTTTTGTACATAAATATGCCTTTATTGCTCAGCCTCTGCATAGGCTTACCCAAAAACAAGTGGTGTTTGAATGGACAGATGACTGTTCTGCTGCTTTTCAAGCACTTAAGGATGCACTGACTTCTCCTCCAATAATGGCATTTCCCAACTTTGACCAACCATTCATTTTGAGTACGGATGCATCTAATTTTGCAGTTGGTGCTGTACTGTCTCAGACACAACAGGGACGAGAAAGGGTTGTATCTTTTGCAAGTCATGTACTTTCAAAAACAGAGAGAAAGTGGTCTACATATGACAAAGAACTGTATGCCATTGTGTGTTCAATTAGACACTATAAAACATTATCTGAGTTGCAATCCTTTCACAATCATCACTGATCATCGTCCTTTACTCAGCTTAAGGAAGATGACGTCACGCATGACCCTACCGGACGCAGGGGTCGTTGGGCATTGGAGTTGGACCCGTATCAATGGAAAATCACTCACAAAGATGGCAAGAAACACACAAATGCCGATGCCATGTCACGTATACCATTGAGAGCAGGATTCAACTGAGGTGACAGTTTCAGCGCTGCCTGATGGTCACTCTCCTCCTTGCGATACAGAAAAATCTGTTTCGCCGGCTGAGTTGCCATGTTCAGGCCCTGAACGTTCAGAGATGACCAATGTTGTACCACAAGTGTGTTGTGTGGACAATGATAGAACACATGTCAATATGGGGGTTTGCCACATTACAACAGACATTATCCAATCAAAACATGGACATTGTATGTGCACAACTCTCTGATCCTGTTTTCTTTGAAGTGTATACCTGGGTGAAAAACAAGAAACGTCCCTACCTCAGACAGGTAAAAGGTAGAGTTCAGAGAAAACTTTGGTGGCAGTTTCCTAAGTTATTACTATGTAATGATTTGCTTTGTCGCAAAGGTCAGAGTGCACCGGGGAAACCCGAGGTCTATCAAGTGTTAATTCCACCTGCACTTGTTACAGAAACAATGCATTTTCTGCATGGTAATCCTTGTTCTGGTCATTACAGTGCTGAGCGTACATTTAAGAAGGCATTGACAGTGTGTTATTGGCCAGGAATGAGATCTGATATTGAAACTTCTGTAATCTGTGTAAGACATGTGAAGCTTTCCGAAAAGCTGTACCAAAGCACAGAGCCCCTTTGCAATCTATCCAGACTGACAGACCATTTCAGTTGGTCTGTACGGACATTACTGAACTTCCGGTTACCTCTCTTGGTAATAGATATGTGCTTGTGGTACAGGACCATTTTACCAAGTATGTAAACGCCTATGCTATGTCTGACCAAAAAGCTGCCACAGTAGCACAGTTACTGTGTGAACGGTATATACCTGAACATGGTGTACCTGAGGAACTGTTGTCAGATCAGGGACGACAATATGAATTCTGAAATTATTCACACAATTTGTCAGAGACTACAAATGACAAAAAAAGAACCTCTCCATATCACCCAAGAGGGAATGGTATGGTAGAACGGTTTAATCGGACTCTGAAAGAGCAGTTGGCCCGACTCATTCAGGACTACGGAGGCGAGTGGGACCACTACCTCCCTGCTGTGGTACTTTCTTTCAACTCTACTCCTCACTCGAGCACAGGGTACTCACCATATTTCCTTGCTCATGGACGAGAACCCCGACTACCTGCTAATGTCCATATTTCATCGCCAAAGGTTTCTGATTGCCCACAAAACTATGGTTCAGAACTGGCTACACGGATGGACGCTGCTTTTGAGACTGTTCTTCTCCATCGCGAAGAACAAAAACAAAAACGAGAGTACTATTACAACAAGGACACACGGTTTAGGCCTTATGCTTATGGTGATCTGGTATGGATAGATGACCCCACCACACAACGACAAAAGCTTTCTCCAAACTGGACTGGTCCATTTAAGGTTGTGTCTGTGGATGAAAAGGGGCTCCTTTACAAGCTGGTGGATGTAAATATCCTCAGGCTGCGACCAGAGTCATTCACTATGATCGTTTAAAACCTTATCGTAGCTCCACAGACACATTACCCACAGATGTCTCCCAGTCTGTATTTCCTCCAAACAGGGACACACTGCCGAGGTATACTGCTTTGTCTGGTTCATTGCCCTGGCTTTTTGGCCAAACAGCGGCAGCCCAGACATCAGGAACCACTAGGTCGTTGCCATCTTCACCAAGGAACCCAACAGGACTCATTTCCCATCAGCCTACACAACCACCCCCCAGCTTGCCGCCTTCTGGGGGTGCAGTTATTACCAGGCATGGGCGTACTGTGCGGAAGCCACAACGACTGCTGTTATGAGAGAAATGATCTACAGTTGTTGTTCTTATTAGGGGGGGTTAAAAAAAAAAAAAAAAAAAAACTGGTTCCGTTAAACCCAAACATGTTGACCGTTGTTCTTTATAAAGGTCTTATTGTGAGTTTGTGTCCTTGGTTTTGTAACCCCCCCCAGGTGATATGTGACAGTCTGGAAGGATTGTGCTTTGGTGAAATTATTTTTTTTTATGTAACAACTTCATTTTGAAATGAGGACATTTCATTTAAAGAGGGGGAAGTATGTAAGATGATTTATTTTTCCTTTTCAATTAATATGGTTTTATGTGAGATTGGTTATTTGCTGGGGATGTTGCATGGATGAGTGGGGGCGCTGTGCCTTCCAGAGGATATATTTCTTTCTTCTTCGGGGTTTTGTTCTCCAGTCTCTTCGAGGGGCGGAGACGTTAGGCTGTTCGGTGAGACGGTTGAATAAAAGTCTGCAAAGCTACGCTATTCCCGCTCAGTGTCTGCTCTTTCTCTACCCACGACCTCTTATTTTCTGGTGACACAGTTCGAGATATCACTACGCAGTGTTACAGTAGGATTAAATCTTACCACAGTGGATCCAGTGTAGGAACATAAACATGTTAAGCAGCAAATATTTTAGTCTATGTAGAGATTCTGGGAAAAAATAAAACAATTGTAGAGTATTTCTTTTGACATCATAAAACTTTCAATGTTGTTGATGATTATTTTTTAGTTAAATGATAAAATTAAAGGCTTTATACTATTTAATAACACATTGATTTTTAATGTTAGAATGTAGAAAAATTAATCTTTCGAGCAGTTCATTTTTACCTCAGACGTTTTGGAAAGGAAAACAGCCAAAAACAGTCAATTTCTTTGCTGATGCAGGCCTAATAATTCAGTGGTCTTATGGTTCCCCTTTTGGTGATTTTGTGTGGTGCAACTAAGGAGTTTTTGTTCAGTGTTTCTGCTTTCTGTGTCACTGTGGCTCTCGAGTGCAGTAATAAACAGCAGAATCCTCAGCAGTCAAACTGTTCATCTGCAGATACACTTGATATTTGTTGTTCTCTCTGGAGATGGTGAACCGGTTGTTTACTGACTGAGAGTAGTAGATGTTTTTACTATCCCAGCTAATAGTAGAGACCCACTCCAGTCCTTTTCCAGCTGCCTGTCTGACCCAAGCGTTCCAGTAATGGGCACTAAACCCAGAATATGTG